>NC_088236.1:45913285-45935785 GCF_036934945.1 Oncorhynchus masou masou
GGCCAGAGCAATAGGTCTGCAGAAGTGGATAATTAGCGGAAGTTCATTTTGATTTCACAAAACGCTGTATCTTGCCATAGAACTGAGAGAGAGAGAAAGAGAGAGAGAGAGAGAGAGAGAGAGAGTTTTATGACGACAGGAATTGAGCTGATCAGGGCTGCTCTTTCTCTGTGAAAGCCATTCCTGGCCTGGCCCCCATGGCCGGCCGGCACCTCTCCCTCTCTCTCTGTCAGGGCCTAGTGGGGCTCCCTAGAATGCTAACTAGCCTATCAGGCTGCGTCTCAGGGAGCCAGGGCCTTCGCCAGGGGCACCTCGCAATTGACACAGTCAGGAGGAAGAAGAAAGAGCAAAACAAAAGTCTATTCACGCCTGAATCCTCTTTTGGACTCACCCATCCCCCCTCTTAAAACAAGAAAAAAAAGGAGGGAAAAGAGAGCGAATTACAGAGAATGAATGGAAGAAAGGGTCTGAAAGGTCTGAGGGGTAAGTAAGGCACGGTGAATGACAGCTGGCTGTCATAAGCCCTGTGTTCCTCGTTTCATCCTTTGTTCTCAGGTATTTTCATTTGGTTAGATTTTTTTCTTCCAGGGGGGGGGGTGTCGGTTGGGGAGCCACTTGTTCAGGGGGTTTACTGCTACAGGGAGTCCTGCCCAGCTCAGCAGGCACTATTGATTCAAGCAGTGTTCTGCTAGCTACTGCTGCTGTTGTTATTAGTCAACTGGGGAGTCTGCCTCTCTCTCTCTGTGTGTGTGTGTGTGTGTGTGTGTGTGTGTGTGTGTGTGTGTGTGTGTGTGTGTGTGTGTGTGTGTGTGTGTGTGTGTGTGTGTGTGTGTGTGTGTGTGTGTGTGTGTGTGTGTGTGTGTGTGTGTGTGTGTGTGTGTGTGTGTGTGTGTGTGTGTGTGTGTGTGTGTGTGTGTGTGTGTGTGTGTGCGTGCGTGTGTAAAACTAAGTTCTACTCACCAACCCAAGCCCACTCTTTCTTCTACTGACGCAACTCTCAGAAGTCACTCAGAGGGGTTATGTCTCACACACAGAGAGCACAAACTAGGCTCAACTGTGCCCCCTAACATGTTGCCCCTGACATAACCTCAACCCTGGTTAACAGACTCTCTCACTTTGATGGTCCACACCACACTGCTACGACAGTAATAATGTAAACATGTAAACAAGACAAAAAGATATCTGTACTAAAAACAGCTTTCCCTTTCATACATATATCTGTAAAACATCCCTGTATGTGGTGTATGGTCCCATAGGGCAATTGGCCCGGCGTTGTCCGGGTTGGGGGAGGGTTTGGCCAAGGTAGGCCGTCATTGTAAAATAAGAATTTGTTCTTCACTGACTTGCCTAGTTAAATAAAGGTTAAATAAATGGTAATAGTCTCCAAGCTAGATTTTGCCTCCATGATGTTTAATGTGAGCAAATATGGACTGACTGTCAAACAATCCTTCGAAATGTTTTGTATCATTCTTCTTGCGGGTAGATATCATTATTGCTGTCCTCTTCCCTTGCTCAGTCCCTAGTCATAACTCTCTCTGTCCCTCTCTCTCTCTCTGGTGTGTCTCCAGTCACCTGATGACGTGTGGCCTGCCAGACTCTACCCCTGCCTCTGTCAGCCGCGGCTGGTCTGTTATTGTTCCTCAGCAGCCCATATATCTGCACAGTGGAGATGTTTGCTAAAATGGGGATCTGGGTCAAAGGTCGCTGAGCTCTGTCCTTTGGCCCCTCAAGCCAGATGGCACCTCTAGGTTTCCCAGGCTGTCGCCTCTACAAAAGCCTCTCTCTCTCTCTCTCTCTCTCTCTCTCTCTCTCTCTCTCTCTCTCTCTCTCTCTCTCTCTTCCACAAGGCCCTAGCCTACTGTGCCTAACACTCCTCACCCTCAACAAAGATTCCACTCCTTTTCTGGCGGTAGGGGAATCCAATAGAGGGTAAACAGGAAGGGGAAATGTGAGCCACGGCTGGGAAATGCCAATAAAATACCTAGAGTGTGAGTTCTTCAACAGTCTGGTACACAAGGCATTATCACCGCCAAAATGACTAAGCCTGATTTAGTTAGATTCTTTTTTTAACCTCTCCTTTTTCAGTTCTTTGATAAATAGATTTTTTTTTTTTTTAAATCCTCATTGAATCCATTTTCTGTGTCAAAACAAGTTAATTAGCTTGCTTTATTTCAAAATAAACCATTAATATAGGAATGGGTGGGTAATTAATTTCCTGTAATTGCCCCAGCAGGATTGGTGTCAGTTACACCCACTCCCATTTAAATACCTTCTATTAGCTTTAGTACGGCTCTTACTACTGTGGCTCTGTGTGGGTCTGCTACGTCTGGTGATGAGAGAGTGAGAAGACAGGAGGGGGGAGGGAGGGAGGGAGGGAGGAGGGAGTAGGGGAGAGAACACATGCCAGACAGAACGTGCTACAGTTTACAGAATAAGTATACACACAGCCCAGTATCTGGGGTTGTCTGTAAGAGCGAGGTATTTTTCCCCCATCTCCACTCATAGAATGGGAACTCAGTTCACTTCTGAAGTGGTTCTACTACAGTAAATGAATAGTTATAATCATCCATTGCATGAGAGAGGTGTTTATTTATTGACGTGTAATAAGACAGCAACGTTTTTGCCTCACCAGCTCGGTGTTATCAAACGAGTAAACAGTTCAACCTAAGCCTAAGCTTAAACATGGGTGCTTGCAGTAATGCATCTTTACAAATCGCCTTCCCAAAAATGCTTCTCGACTTGTAATACCATGCCAGCCTGTTTTAAATATCTAATTTGTCATTTCCAGGAGGGGGTGAGGGCTGACTTGCCCACCCTAGACTAAGCTCCTTATACTCACTTCTACATATTGCCGGATTTGCACGAATGAACTTAGTGGTGCAGGTAGAGTAGTCCCACTCCACATGCTGTGTAAACAAAGGATATGAGAAGCCTCTGCCTTAGAGCCCCACTCAGCGAGGGCCTCAATATGAACATCCTCCCCTCCTCCAGTGTGCTTTAGGAGGGGCTCTCCAACAGGTTTCCTCCCTGCACTCCCGTTATGAGGTGAAAAGCAACTATCCTGTGGCGGTTGGACAAGCCGGCCAGTAAGTGTGTCACCTCAGTTGAGGTCGGGGCGGACTGGCACAATCTAGCCAGTGCCGCCAGTGAACCGTGGAATACACAGCAGACACCATAGAGAGCAGACCAGGAAGGATGGACCCACAAAATGCTCAGCGAGGGGTGAGAGACAGAGATGGCGACCTTATTTAGTGATTGAAAATAAACCAGTGATATCTGTGTGGGGAGGGCATTAGTTGTGGAGCCTCCTGTAAGAGAGATGGCTCATTCCCTAAGGTAAGTTACCATGGGGAACTGGCAGGATGCTGTGTCACGCACCCCTTGAAGCCTCCTTTCAGATCTGTGATGACAAAAACACACACGCTCAGACGGACACACGCACACATACATACAGACGGACACACACACACACACACACACACACACACACACACACACACACACACACACACACACACACACACACACACACACACACACACACACACACACACACACACACACGCACACACACACACACACACACACACACACACACACACGCACGCACGCACGCACGCACGCACGCACACACACACACGCACACACACACACACACACACACACACACACACTTGGAGACTGCAGAACAGATTTTCCAGATGTCTTATTTTGCAGCGTAGTATTGACATCCAACTGATGTAGCGTTCTATCTTAGAAGACACATATCCGGGTTAGGCACCATCGTTTGTTGTCTGATGTTACTAGGCCCTTTCATGCTTATCGCGTAGAATGCTATTTCAATCATACTCCCATGTCATGCTTAAGTGCAAAATGTGTACAGTACTAAGGAAAATCGGTTAAACAACTGTGGGGTTTTTTTGTTGCGAAAATGCATGTGTGCACATGGGGGAAAAAAACTAAGCAAAGAAGAAAGGCCAGTTTCATCCTCTGTAAAGAAATGCTTCATGGGAGAAGAGAAAAAAAAATCAGGAAATGAATTTGAGGTCATCGGCACTAGGGAGAGTATAGGCTTGAAGGTTTTCAATAAAATGCCCGTGTGACAACTTTTGCACATCTTTGCAAATTCCGTTCGCTCTCCATCACTTTGGGAGTGTTTACAGCTGTGGAAAATATACAGAGCCGTCTGCAGCAGAAGTTAATGCACTGATATTGTTACTTGGTACACTGTGTTTTTTTTTTCTCCATATTATTCTAAGAACGCTAGCTGCGGAAAAGGACAATGACTGTTTAAGCCTGCAAGCGGTGGAAGTCTTCTAAGCCAGAAGAATCCGACTTTAAGTGAAACCAGAGTTATCAGAGAACGAGCAGTTCTCTCGACAACATTAGATGTTGTTTTTTTTTTTTTTTGAATCACTGCTTTGTTCACATTATGGCTGGTGGGAATATGATGCTCAAACAAAGACTTGTAGTTGTGGTTTGGGAACAGTTGAGGCCCGAGAGCCAGATCTACATGCCTTCAAATAGCCACACCTTCATACTAGAGAGAGAGAGAGAGAGAGGAGCCAAATTGGGCCTCCTTTACTGTCCACATCAAAACAGATCCGAAGCCAGATGTGGTCTGGTGGGCGACACACTCTCCATTTACATAGGCAATTCCTCCATTCCTTCTCTTTCCACTGGTAAGGTCTCTGGAAGAAGATAAAAACAGAGGGAGTAAGCTAAAATAAAAGGAGTGAAGATAAGGAATAGGACGAGGTAGAGAGAGAGAGAGAGAGAGAAGGAGAGTGAGATCTCCGCAGCATGTTACGGCGGTGAGGTCGGGGAAGAGCACTGTCATGGGTGTGTGTCTGAAAGGGGGGCTTCAGCCTTTGGCTTTCCACGCATTTTCACACACCGTAAATCACTCTACTGGGTCCGGCTGTGTGTTACGTGAATGATATATTTTATTTACACTACAGAGGAGAACACACATGGTCATTATTAATCATCCCCCACCTTTAATAACGATTCAACTTCCAGTCATTCATCACCTCTTCCAAACCCACGCCTGCAGAGAAGGAAGGAAAAGAGGAAGAGGAAGATTATATATATATTTTTTAAAACATGTCTGGCTAACAAGAGCAGGGTGCTTGAGAAGATAGAGCTAGCTAGCTAACAACACCAAGGAATGAACCAGCTGCATTTCTAAGGCATTCAAACCTACCACGAACTAAAATGTGTGGTTTGTTTGCGTTGATGTGTTAGCAAGTGGGATATCTGTACTTATCGGTGTGGAACTATGAGAGTGGAATACCTCGATGACATGAGAACTATTCTGCTCTGTGACATGTTTACACTAGTTGGCTTTAGCACCATTACTCCCTTTCACTTGTCTCACTTAGAAGTCCCCCTTAATGATGGAGTACAGTCATAACCACATACATCCCCTACACAAAGATAGGGCTGTCAGAGAAATCTGCTGACGTGGCCAATGTGTCTACATTACTGTCCAATCTCGTCAAAACGAGATGGTTATTTCACCCCTCCCCCACACACACAAATAAGACGGACATAAAATGATAGGTCTTAGCGAACATGATCTGTGTGGAACGCTCCCAGTTTGTACTCTACAAAGGTTATGCTGGGCAGGCAGACTATAATAACTCCAGTTAAATGTAGTAGAATAGTTCAGATTGATACTTCATGTTTAAAATGATTTCGAAAGAGATCCATTCCCCAGCCATCGCTGTAACTTACACTTCACAGTGAACAGTGTGTTTGAAACTCTTCCACATCACACAAGAGGAGCGCGTTTAAACAAACAAAAAAATATGGTGGAGCACATACTTGAGGTTCTGGGCTGTGGGAAAGTGAATAAATAAGACACTGAGACAACGAATGAGGGGAGGGGAACAGAGCAAAGAAGCTAAATGCCCGGGACTGCTGCGAAACTAAATGTTGCCCCCACGTGATTGGCTAAGGACCACATGATCTGTGGTGGCAGCCATTGCTGGAGTATTGATGGGCTTGTTGGCAGGCTGTAAATCAGGGTGTGAAAACAAAAGCTGAACACAGTCCAGGCTGTGGACACCACCAATATAGCCCACTTAATACCATGCCATAGGAAAGCCACCAGGCAGACAACAAAAAGAGACAATCGTCATCCCTGACACCAACAGCTTGTGCTCCTCCCTCCTGCTTTTGAGAAGCATTCTCCCGCGATGCAAACCCCATGTAACAATCGACAGATTGTTTCCAAATGTGTGTGTGTGTGTGTGTGTGTGTGTGTGTGTGTGTGTGTGTGTGTGTGTGTGTGTGTGTGTGTGTGTGTGTGTGCGCGTGTGTGCGCGTGTGTGTGTGGGTTTTCCCTAGGACATAGGATCTGTTTTATGACCCGTTTTTGCATAACCCTGCTGTTGTCATCTTTTTCTTCTCCTTTTTCTCTGTCCCTCGCTCTTTCTCTTCCCCCTTTCATTCAACGCCCGGTCTTTATTAAGTGTTGCATGTGCCGCAGCAGAACTGCAAGTCTGTCATTGTTCTGTTTGGTTTAGTCTCTGACTACGTCAACACCAGATATGGGAGTGGAGCATTTATCCATTGCCACAGTAATATGGCGTAATAAGCAAAGTGAGAAATAATTGAAAAGGAGGAAATAGTAGGATTTTGATTATGTTGTGGATGTCGTCCGTCACGCTGTAATGGCTTAGATCTCCTCAACAGTGAAGCTATGCTTATGCTTAATGAACCAAGCAAAAGGTCGTTAGGAAACAGCAGTATCTATTTTTTTTTTTTTTTGAGTGCTATAGCTATCATAAAGTGAGTTGAAAGTAATAGAAGGAAGATTTAACACGGGTTCGGCAAAGGAGGTTTTACTGCTGTGTTTAGTAACAACCCAAGAACGCTCCTCCTAAGAAAGGTGGCAGCGTCTTTAATTGTCCTTCTCTCCCAATATGTGGAGTTTGGCAGTGCCATGTTTAACGTCAAATAAACAGTTTATTTACATTTTTTAAATGGGGTAGTATGTATGCAATGCAACACAATTTAGGCTCATTTGTCTAACGAGTAATTGAAAAGGCCAGATTCAATTATTTGGGTGAAATAAATGTAGATATCAGCAAACATTAAACTGCCAGTCTACAGTGACATGGGCGGTTTATCACCTTATCACATTGAAATATCGTCTACAAAGGAAATACTGTAGCATGGGGCGCTACCCACACTCTGTCCTTAGAAAGGCATCTCTTTAAAAACAAATCTGATCCGCACAAACCACTGAGCCTCAATAAATAACCATGAACATTTTCTTGTTCTTCTTTCTTGACAATTTTTCCCTCCCTTTTCCAACCAATGATATATCGAAATCTGTGAGACTGTAATCCTATTAATAAAGCTCTTGTCCGCGTTACATTTATTTCCCTTATAATCTCCTTCCCCCGACTTCCCCTCTCTCCTCTGTCCCCTGGCTGACCCCTGTGAACATTTTCCCCCTGCACAGCTGAGAGAAATTCAGATTGATACCAAATATAATGGCCATTGTGGGTTTCATAACAAGCGGCTTGATGGTGTGATCAAAGCCGGTTGAGCCTGACAGACCGTGCCAGCCATCTTCACTAGCCCAGGCAGGGCCTCATGTGGCTTGCTGAGGTAGGGGGTCCTGACAACCCGCCATACAGTACTTGACCTCCCTGTTATTGTGCAGCCTCCATGTTTAATTGCTGCTGGGGGCAGACTGGTGTCTGTGTGTGTGTGTTTTTCTTACATTTTTTCTCTCTCTCTTAATAAGTTAGAGAAAGGAAAACAGAGATAGCTACGCACATATACGTGGATACGTAAGTACACGCGCACAGGCAGGCAGGAACAGACAGACAGACGGACACACGCTGCAGCGTACATACTCAAGGAGAAGCCACATGCAGCCGACGAGCCACATGCACATCCTTCCCCGTGTTGTAAGCCTGCTGCTTGAAAAGTAACCCAAATTGCACAGAAAGATTGCTTCTAAAATAACTTGCAACCACGAAGGCAGACCTGAGCAGCGAGGGCTGCGTGGCTGTATGTCTCACAGGAGATGGAGGATGACTGCTCCACACATGCATAATCCTGATGGAAATCCTTGTCCTACATGCCTCAGTAATGGTTTATGGCACTGACCAAAAAACGCCATCCTTATGGCGACACCAATCCACGGCCACAGAAGCCCTCTTCTCCCTCTCTCTCCAAATCTTAAACCCATCAGTTCCACAGCCAAATCCAAATGAATCAATCCCAAACTAACCTGCCATCCCTACCAGCAGACAGGGTTCCGACTGAATGGGAATCTCCCCCAAGCCTTCCGTACTACATCAAATCAGAGTAGTCTACGGCAAATGGACAGACAATAATGGTGAGAAGTTAGCCTATATGCATGAGCTCACCAACAGGCTTTCCATGCTGTGGAGAGAGATGCCTAGCTCCACTAAGCCCCCTTAAGGATGGAGCTGGGATTTCAGAAGAAAAGAGAGGGAAAGCAAAGGGATAGGATGTGGAGGAGTAATGGCACAAGATGATATACCGCTACAAGAAAATCAGGCTTGAAGTAAGGCACTTATTAATTTATTGATAACTGGTGTCCCCAGATTGTTCCAGTAGGAACTTGACACTCCTCTGTGTGATATTGGCTGGTTTTAATGAAAGGGGAAACGATGTGTTGTTCAAATAGAATCATTACCTTCATACTTGATAAAGCAATGTATTTAAAGAATGTTGATAACGATAAAACATGTATAGGATACACGCAGGTGATGTAATTCTATGACTGTAAAAAGACAATTAGATATGTTTTCTCTTACCAAATGAGCAGATGGGCAACCGTCCCTACTGGGGTGTGAAAGTACACATACTTAGCAGATTTCTTTTCATATTTGAAAGAGCTGAGGAATTACACAAATTGGAGGAAACATTTGGACTTGTTAAATCCTCCAGTGGGCCAGGGTTGCAGATTTAGTCAGCGACCAAGCGAGACAATGAAAGTGAGGCATTGACAGAGTAAGTAAAAAGTTGAAATTGGCTTCTTTCACCCGGGCGCATAATGTGTCGTGACCGATGAAACATTTCCCATGGTTCACAGGGTTCTCTGTCAGCACTGACGGTATGAAGCCCTGGAGGCAGGGACAGGGGACTGGCCCTTTAAACAGATGCCTCACACTTTTCATTTGGTCCTCGCACGGGGAGGAAAGAGGAAAGAGAAAAGAGGGCAGTGTAGAAAAATAGAGGAAAACAATACAGGAGTTTCAGTGCCTCGGTGAATGAAGGAAATAGGAGTGTTCAAAAAAGGTGCATTAAGAAGTGCATTACAAGGTGCATTAAGAAGTGCATTCATTATTACACGCCCACATGCTGTATGCTGTACTTTGCACTTATTTGTTTACAAACATTATTGTGAGTCTCGTCAAACCAAATCAACGTGTATTCGATGCGTACACGCAGTTGCATGTCCGTGGAGCAGGTGCAGCGAAATGCTTGTGTTTCTAGCTCAGACAGCGCAGTAATACCTAGCAATAAAACAAACAAAACAAACAAAAACAATGCACACATCATCAAGAAAAATGATAAATAACGAAATGAAAAAATATGAGCAATGTCAGAGATCGGAGTGTAAATATACATACATATAATGGTGTGTAAAGACAGTATGGACAGCATATGAATAGAAAAGGTGTGTACAGCAGTAGTTATAGGATGAGCCATGACTAGAACACAGTATACACATATGAAGTGGGTAAAACAGCATGTCAACATTGTTAAAGTGACCAGTAATCAATGACTCAAAGAGCATTGATCTGCAACTACACAAAATGTATAATTTTTAGAAATAACTTTTTTGAAAGACAAATAGAATGAAATGGTACTCAGACAATTTACAGTACGCAAAATGAAAATGACCACAATTTTCATCTATGCTTATTTAACCACTGGCAGCGGATAGAGGCTTAAAATCATGCTCGATTCATTTCAAGTCTCTTGAAATAGATGTTCTAATATGTAAAGATCTGCTAGCCTGCTGAGTTTTCTTGCAGGTGGTACTGTATGTGTACTGTATGTCTCATCTCCATATAAAAACCAACTCACAAGGCATATTTCATTGTTTTTAATGTACGTCCTTCTCCACCTGTTCAATCAAATGTCTCCCAACATGGACAGGGATCTTTTATAACAAGCTAATATGACTGCCGTGCGTTTGTTCCGTTGAAAATGAGCCCAGTGACTCGGCAGCCCAGCGTCTCAGACCCTTCTCATTGTTGCAGCAGGCGAGGAGAACAGACATTGTCCAGTGGAAGCCACAAAAGGGGATACAGTTGCTTTACATGGAAATCTAATAGGCAATTTACATTTAAATGTCCTCTGTCCTCTGTTACAGGGCTGATTTAAAAGAGCAAGGGGGCTGCATTTTAAAACCCCAGTGCGCCCCCCCCCCCACGCCCTCCTCGTCCTCCCCAACCCCCCGTGTCTCCCACAAGAGCTTTCATCCTCACCTTTAAGAGCAGCCAATCAGCCGAGGACTTGGCACGGCGCTATGGCGATGGCACTGAGGAAACCTGACGCCCCAAACAAAGGACCTTCATTAAAAACATCTCCAGCAGAACACAGAGACAGGGAGAGAGAAAGAGAGAGAGGGGGGGGGGAGAGACAGATCGACCACATTAGCCTTTCTCCGCAACGTGCGCCCAAATCAAACGGCAGGTACACAGCAGAGAGAGGAGCCTCATTCCAGCTCGAAGACTCCGGCGTAGTCTTTGAAAGCGCACTGCTGCGGCGCCCCGACATTCAATGGCAGCCATATTGGGTCAGGCCACTAATGAAGATGTGAGGTGGAGTGGGCAGATGACTGTTGGCTCTGAACACAGGGAGAGAGGAAAGCATGCCTGCCCGCCTGGCTGCCCAGACAGAGGTGTCCAGATAGGGCCTTTGATGGTGTCTGTGTCACAGCCCAATTAAAGAACAACAAAGCCCTTTCTGAGCTCTTGTTTGAATGTCACCATTATTGATAATAGACAGCCATTCCCTATTATTGTAATATAACTATAGAGTAGTGTGTATGGAGCCAGTATACTCAAAACAGAGTGCATGCTGGAGTTATGGACTCAGGATCTGCAGGGAAAATGGTCCAAATAATTATAGAACAGGTCCACAAACAGTCCTGACAATCAGCTGAATTTCAATGGAAAGGAAGTTTACCTGTGTGGCTGTACAGAATATTCCCCAACAGCACCTGAAACGCACTGTCAAAATGAAAATGAAGATGTTTAAAGAGCTGTGAGTGCATTTCTGTTGAGTCCGGAGCCTTTGTGATTGATACGGTGCGTTCGTAAAGTATTCAGACCCCTTGACTTTTTACACATTTTGTTACGTTACAGACTTATTCTAAAATTGATTACATTATTTGTTTCCTTCTTCAATCTTCACACAATACCCCATAATGACAAAGTGAAAACAAGTTTTTGGAAATTTTTGCAAATGTATTAAAAATAAAAAACAGAAATACCTTATTTACATAAGTATTCAGACCCTTTGCTGTGAGACTCGAAATTCAGCTCAGGTGCATCCTGTTTCCATTGATCATCCTACCTGTGGTAAATTCAATTGATTGGACATGATTTGAAAAGGTACACACATGGTCCTACAGTTGACAGTGAATGTCAGAACAAAAACCAAGCCATGAGATCGAAGGAATTGTCCGTAGAGCTCCGAGAAAGGATTTTTGTCAAGATCACATATCTGGGAAAGGGTACCAAAAAAGCAGCATTGAAGGTCCCCAAGAACACAGTTGCTTCCATTCATTGTTAAATGGAAGACGTTTCGAACCACCAAGACTCTTCCTAGAGTTGGCCACCTGGCCAAACTGAGAAATTGGGGGAGAAGGACCTTGGTTAGGGAGGTGACCAAGAACCCCATGGTCACTCTGACAGAGCTCCAGAGTTCCTTTGTGAAGATGGGAGAAACTTCCAGAAAGACAACCATCTTAGCAGCAGTCCACGAATCAGGCCTTTATGGTAGAGTGGCCAGATGGAAGCCACACCTCATTAAAAGGCACATGACAACCCGCTTGGAGTTTGCCAAAAAGCACCTAAAGGACTCTCAGACCATGAGAAACGAGATTCTGTGGTCTGATGATACCAATATTGAACTCTTTGGCCTGAATGCCATGTATCACATCTGGAAGAAACCTGGCACAATCCCTACGGTGAACCATGGTGTTGGTAGGATCATGTTGTGGGGGATGTTTTTCAGCAGCAGGGACTGGGAGACAAGTCAGAATCGAGGGAAAGATGAACTGAGCAAAGTGCAGAGAGATCTTTGATGAAATCCTTCTCAAGAGTGCTCAGGACCTCAGACGGGGGTGAAGGTTCACCTTCCAACAGGACAACGACCCTAAGCACACAGCCAAGACAACGCAGGCGTGGCTTCGGGACAAGTCTCTGAATGCACTTAAGTTGCCCAGCCAGAGCCCGGACTTGAACCCGATCATGCATCTCTGGAGAGTCCTGAAAATAGCTGTGCAGCAATGTTCCCCATCCAACCTGACATAACTTGAGAGGATCTGCAGAGAAAAATGGTTAGAAGACCAGCATCCCAGAGTCGCCTCTTCACGTTTGACATTGAGACAAGTGCTATTTAATGAAGCTGCCAGTTGAGGACTTGTGAGGTTTCTGTTTCTCAAACTAGACACTCTTGTGTACTTGTCCTCTTGCTCAGTTGTGGACCGGGGCCTCCCTCTCCTCTTTCTGTTCTGGTTAGAGCTAGTTTGCTCTGTTCTGTGAAGGAAGTAGTACACAGCGTTGTACGAGATCTTAATTTTCTTAGCAATTTCTCGCATGGAATAGCCTGCATTTCTCAGTACAAGAATAGACTGATGAGATTCACTGATGAGATTCAGAAAAAAATATTTGTTTCTGGCCATTTTGAGCCTGTAATTGAATCCATAAATGCTGATGCTCCAGATACTCAACTCGACTAAAGAAGGCCAGTTTAATTGCTTCTTTAATCAGCACAACAATTTTCAGCTGTGCTAACATAATTGCAAAAAGGTTTTCTGATGATCAATTAGCCCTTTAAAATTATAAACTTGGATTAGCTAACACAACATGCCATTGGAACACAGGAGTGATGGTTGCTGATAATGGGCCTCTGTACGCCTATTTAGATATTCCATAAAAAATCTGCCGTTTCCAGCTACAATAGTTATTTATAACATTAACAATGTCAAAAACAAGTACATTTCTAAGTGACCCCAAACTTTTGAACAGTAGTGTATATGGGTAAGATAGTCTAGCTAGCTACATTTTCAGATATTACACACTTTTAATTTTGACAAAGGTGTTTTCATTTCAAGCTAAAGTGTACTGTTAGCTAGCTAGCTTGTATGTATGATCTTATTATTTGTATCTCAGAGCTATTTGATTAACTAGTTATAGTCTAATGTTAGCTATGTAACATTGAACCTGGTTGATTAGCTACATGCAGATTCATCCAGGGTGGTAACATCATGAGTTGGGATTATGGTTTGTTGTTTAGCTAGCTAGCTACATGTCTTTAAAAAAAGACTCCACTATGCAAGTATCCATTTCAGTAGAATTTCACTGCGATAGACGTTGATAGACGTAGCTGGTAAATTCAGTCTGGCCATCTATTCTGATTTCAGAGGACTCTCATCTGATTGTGCCAGAGCTCAGAATAACTGATGAATAACTTATGAATGTTAAACACCAGTTGAATATGGCCGGTGTCAGTAAACATTGGCAAATAAAGCATAATTCAATTGTTGCCAGCAGCACAGTTACAGTCACCATGGATAACATCAAAACAGTCTAACCAGCTCTACTAGGGCGAGTAAAATGGTCAGAGTGAAGTGTTCTCTCATTTGTGTCTGGAAGTTGCTTGCAAGCTAGCCAATGTTAGCCTGTTAGCTTGGGTGCTTGACTGCCGTTGTGAGGTCAGAAAGGCTCCAATCAAGCCTACTTATCGACCAGAGCATCCAGTGTGCGCTCTTTGAACCATCCGAGAGCGAAACGCTCTGGATTTATGAATGGACAATCAGACAGCACAGTTGCAGTCACCAACGCTCTGGATAACATAAAAACAGCCTAACCAGCTTTGCAAGGGCGAGTAATGTTCAGTGAGCTGTTCTCTCATTTGTGTCTGGAAGTAGCTAGCAAGTTAGCCAGTTAGCCTGGGTGCTTGACTGCTGTTGTTAGGACAAAACACTTGAATCAACCATTAAAGAGATGGGTGGGGCTAAAGCATAAGAGGGTGTGAACGATGCTGAATGGGTGTAGACAACGAAGAGCTGTTGGTACCAAAACGTGTATGATATACCACTTTGTAGCTCTGTGTCTTTGCTTTTATCCAACATAAAAAAACAGCATTTCAAATTTTTCAAACATTTCGAAAAACCAGATTTTGCTTTGCCATTCTGGGGTATTATGTGTAGATTTATGAGGGGAAAAAAACAAATTAATACATTTTAGAATAAGGCTGTAACGTAACAAAATGTGGAAAAAGTCAAGGATACTTTCCTGAATGCACTGTATATGTCATATTATTGCCCACACAACAATAAGGCACCTGGGAGGTTTGTGGTATACTGTATGGTCAATATACCATGCCTAAGGACTGCATCCAGGCATTCCACGTTGACCATATACCATACCTCAGACCTTATTGCTTAAATTACCCATTTTGTGTTGACACAGAGGCAGGGAGCAGCGTCTGTGTCCCGACTCAAATGTTATAGCCTCACAATGGGTGTTACCCAGGAAGAGGACATGAGCGGGGATGATGATTCCACACCTAATGTTTCCTAATGTTGTCTCTCTCCCTCCCTGTTCTCACTCTGTTCTGGGACGTTCTGCAAAATGGTGCTGCTCTCCTAAACGGCACCCTATTCCCTACATAGGGCACTACGTCAAAAGTTGTGTCTATAGGGAATAGGGTGCCATTTGGAATGCAAGGAGAGTCAACGCTGAGCGAGGGTGAAATCTTTCCCAGTTTCGGGCTCAGGTTTCACTCAACAATGTTCAAAATGAAAACATTGACACAACATGTAGGTGTCTATAAATTGGCGTCTGAAATGATTGTCATCCTTGACAAAGAGGCGGGAAAAAAGTAGATGTAAGGATCTACAATTGAATGTATGCAGCAAAAATACATTCTTATAATGGTTTTACTAATAGAACTGTTTAGATTTTTGTTGTTGTTTAGAAGCAATTGTTTCGAGGGGGAAAAAAACCCTCAAAAAGATGAATTATTAAAAGATCAACATTGTTGGCCGCCTTGCAAGGGTTAGCGGCACTGAGCCTTTATCTAAACTCTTCAATGAGACTGGAGAACACATGGGGGAGGGATCTTAGACCAGTCCTCCATACAGAATGTTTCCAGATTATTGATATCCTTTGTGTGCGCTTATGTACTGCCCTCTTCACTTCAAACCACAGATCACAAATACTGAGTAGCTCAGTATTTATATCATTTCTTTTATACAGCCTTTTTCTGCTCATCTTTATCAAGGGTGCCAATCATTTCAGACCCCGCTGCACATGTACAGAGGAGGAATGTGTGAAGCTCATGTGGCAGGAACCAACGCACTGTTATAACCCAAAGGATTCATCTGTGCCCGCGTGGACCTGGGAGGGGAAGATGTGAAAAGCTATAACGCTTCCATAAAACTTGACTTTACTGCATATAGAATTATACACCTGATTTTCATCATAAATGGGGGGTAATTCATCTATAGCAGTAATAAACCACAAAATATGGGCTGCAATATATCCTACATAACAATGTACTTCAGTGGGATAAATTAAATACGACGGCATGATTTACAAAGTACACCTATACATTATTGGAATATTTAATGAGTCAAAAATGGCATGGCACACGCCTGCAGAGCATTTTACTGTGGTGGTTGTCGGTGCAGGCGGTGTGGAGTAATGAATGTGTGACTCCTTGCGGTCGGGCTCCGCCACTGAGAAGCACTATGCACTGTATCATCGCGCTCCTAATAAAGGGAGGTGGCGCCGTTTGAACATAAGGAAAGTTATGGAAAATATCTCTCACCCAAGGACACACCACCAGATGTGCCAAGACTTATGGGAGCAATCATAGGTGGCCAAGGCTCTGGTGTGGGTCTTATTAAGTTAGGCTGCAATCCAGCACCTTCAACTTATTAAGCTGTCAAGAGTTCCAATGATTAAAACCAAGGAAAGGTCAGTGTCAGACCGTCACCATTGTGCAGCCCTGATATTTGCTTTTAGGCCCCCAGACCTAATGAAGACGTTTTACTTGATACAGGAAGCTGGGATTGAATGAAACTGGTCTTTAGAGATGGGCCTCCCCCCCTCCCCTCCCCGTTACGTTTTTATACTGGAAGAGCCCTTGTAAAATTATCCAATATTTTCTATTTTCTTCTTTCTCCTAAACTATTACTTTCTCCCTTTCTCCTTCTCTTC
Organism: Oncorhynchus masou masou; assembly: GCF_036934945.1. Lineage (NCBI taxonomy): Eukaryota > Metazoa > Chordata > Actinopteri > Salmoniformes > Salmonidae > Oncorhynchus > Oncorhynchus masou. The sequence goes on from NC_088236.1 coordinate 45,929,752, forward strand.
TTCTTTTTTTTCCATCCTCGCGGAATTCTTTGAAAATTCATTTAATCTGAGGAAGAGTAAAAATGGGAGTGAGGGAATCAGACTCATAGGGTGCGAGTGGGAATGCTGGGCTATGCTAGTCTCCATTCAGCTGGTTTTGCATATCATCATGCATGGAGATCAAAGGGAGCAGGTTAATGGGAATCGGCTAGGAGGATAATTATGGGGAGGGGGAGGATGGGGGAACAGCGTGCTGGGGCAGGGCACCCTCCTAATATGCTCCCATTCTGCTGACAGCTGGATTCCAGCGTCTGCCCACCGAGATTAAAAAAACGAACAACAAAAAAAAGAAGCTTCATTCGAGTTCATTGAGGGCTGTCGGCGGCGTCCCTCAGACTCTCTTGACGGGCCGCGCTCGCTGACCCGCCCAGATTTATTCTCCTGTCACGGCTGATGATGTCATTGTGAGGGGCGCTGGTGTTGGATTGGCCCGTGGAGGAGAGAGTCCGGCGGGCAGGGTTCAGGGATTACTGGCCTCGGGCACAGAATCAATCATGGCAGAGCGATGGAGTGACAGCGATACGCCACTGCTCGCACTATTTCAATTTCAGTCCACGGTGAGAGACGTGGCGTGTCACCTGTTTGTCATCGTCCTCTCCTCTCTGTCTGGATTTCTCTTTTTACTCGGATCCAACATTGTGACACCTGCTCACAGGACAGGTGGAGAGGAGAGGACAGGAGAGAGATGTGACCATGCCCCCAGCCCTGGCATTACTTTAGAGCCCAGCTACTGACATGCCTTTGACATTCCATGAAATCAGTATCATTAGTGATAGACAGCAATGAGGCATGAAATGTTGGAGGTGGGGGGGGAAGAGAAAGGGGGGGGGGAGAGTGCATCTGTCTGAGTTCAAAGCATGCCCTTGACATCATAGAGCGGGTGCTCTCTTTTTAGTCAGTGCAATTCAAAAGCTGCAAATTGTAAAGGACAGATATGCAAAACCTGAGGTCACGCAGAGTTCTCTGCTATAATCAAGGTTAGAGCCAACTGACGGACGCTTCACAGGACAGGGGTGGTAGAGGTGGTAGATTGGTAGAGGTGGTAGGGGTGGTAGGGGTGGTAGGGGTGGAAGAGGTGGTAGAGGTGGTAGGAGTGGTAGAGGTGGTAGATTGGTAGAGGTGGTAGGGGTGGTAGAGGTGGTAGGGGTGGAAGAGGTGATAGGGGTGGTAGGGGTGGTAGAGGTGGTAGGGGTGGTAGGGGTGGTAGGGGTGGTAGAGGTGGTATGGATGGTAGGGGTGGTAGAGGTGGTAGGGGTGGTAGAGGTGGTAGGGGTGGAAGAGGTGGTAGGGCTGGTAGGGGTGGTAGAGGTGGTAGAGGTGGTAGGGGTGGTAGGGGTGGTGGAGGTGGTAGAGATGGTTGGGGTGGTAGAGGTGGTAGGGGTGGTAGTGTTGGTATGGGTGGTAGAGGTGGTAGTGGTGGTAGGGATGGTAGGGGTGGTAGGGCTGATAGGGGTGGTAGAGGTGGTAGGGGTGGTAGAGGTGGTAAGGCTGGTAGGGGTGGTGGAGGTGGTAGGGGTGGTGGAGGTGGTAGGGGTGGTAGAGGTGGTAGGGGTTGTAGAGGTGGTAGAGGTGGTAGGGGTGGTAGGGGTGGTAGAGGTGGTAGGGATGGTAGGACTGGTAGAGGTGGTAGAGGTGGTAGAGGCGGTAGAGGTCTTAGGGGTGGTAGGCCTGGTAGAGGTGGTAGAGGTGGTATGGGTGGTAGGGGTGGTAGAGGTGGTAGAGGTGGTTGGGCTGGTAGGGGTGGTAGATGTGGTAGGGGTGGTAGAGGTGGTTGAGGTGGTAGGGGTGGTAGGGGTGGTAGGGCTGGTAGGGGTGGTAGAGGTGGTAAAGGTGGTAGGGGTGGTAGGGGTGGTGGAGGTGGTAGGGTTGGTAGTGGTGGTAGGGGTGGTAGTGGTTGTAGGGGTGGTAGAGGTGGTAGAGGTGGTAGGGGTGGTAGGGGTGGTAGGGGTGGTAGTGGTGGTAGTGGTGGTAGTGGTGGTAGGGGTGGTAGTGCTGGTAGGGGTGGTAAGGGTGGTAGGGGTGGTAGAGGTGGTAGAGGTGGTAGAGGTGGTAGAGGTGGTAGGGGTGGTAGAGGTGGTAGAGGTGGTAGAGGTGGTAGAGGTGGTAGAGGTGGTAGGGGTGGTAGAGGTGGTAGGGGTGGTAGGGGTGGTAGAGGTGGTAGAGGTGGTAGAGGTGGTAGAGGTGGTAGTGGTGGTAGGGGTGGTAGAGGTGGTAGGGGTGGTAGGGGTGGTAGAGGTGGTAGAGGTGGTAGAGGTGGTAGAGGTGGTAGGCGTGGTAGAGGTGGTAGGGGTGGTAGGGGTGGTAGGGGTGGTAGAGGTGGTAGAGGTGGTACATGACATCCAGAAACATGTGAGAAAGCAGCTAACTGTGTCTGACCAAAAGTTTATTTGGGTCCGTCTGTGGTAGTCAACACAGCATTCCAAAACCGTCCTAGTTGATCAGTCAAATATGTTTCAAAGTGCATAGTACTGCTATTTACATGTTATTGCAAGGACTAAGGCGTGTGAATGCACTTGAGTAATGCTACACCTGTATTAACATAGCTAGTGTGTACTAAAGGCCGGTTTACAGTCCGCACATGTTTGTAGACAAATGAGGTAGCGACATCATGGACATTCTATTGTCGTCCGACATCAAACTTGTCATGCTCGTTATGAAAAAGTATGAACACAAAACGACAGCCTCTGCATGACATCAGCAGCTCAGTACTCCGAATAGCATCCTGTCTATTTAAACACCAAAAAAACGGTCCATTTAAAATGAATTAAGTAAATGGCAACCTAGCAAGCCAGGCATCTAAAAGCAATATTTGAAACATTGTTTGGTTCATTGCTATCTAGTTAGACCAGAGTATAGCTGACAACGTCATAAGTTCAGCTGCTTTTACTTCATTATTCCAGTAAAATAAACCCACAACATCATTATTTAAAAGGTAATGGCGAGCTTACAGAAGAAATCTTGCCGCTCCAGTGTGACGAAATAAAAGTAGGTCATTCTATCTGAGAAATGTAGAACTCCTGCATCATCTTGCCACGGGAGGATTTGGTCTGGTTACTGTGACAGTCAGGTAACCACAACAACAGACACTGGGGCAGTCGCAGAGACTTCAACTTTTCCATGTCTGTGCGACAAGGAAACTGACAGTCACAGCAACGGTCCACAGACATTCCACCGGAGTATAAATTGAATGTCGTTTTGACCAGTGACACTGTGTCTTCTCGCATTCTAAATGTCTACAGACAAAGTATAAACTGGCCTCGCAATGAATCTGTCACTCTTTTCTTGGTTCCACACCTTACAGTTAACCTGCAGGACTGGAGTACTCAATGTGACCACCACTGAGAGAGTCTATGCTTTGTTAAAAAAAACAACAACTAAATTATATCATTATAAGAACCACAAGGATGGTTGAACAAGAAAGGTACCCTAAGAGCACGGGTCTAGGATCAGCTTTCCCTACAGATGCCTTTGCTATGGCCATAATTACCACAATGACAGAGCAGGCTCTGGATCAGCTCCTGGGGAAACCATGGGATCTATTCCCGACATGACTCGTGGCACAGTCTGTTTTAAATGTGCCCCTGTCTATGTGGGGATCCCTGCGGCTTAGTCCCATGAATATCACTCAACATCTGTCCTCTGTAGCACAGACACCAGGGCATGACTGTCTCCGTCTGGGTGGGTCTGGCGGCTAAACGAAAGTTGTCTGTATTACAGAACCTCCCTGCCTCTCCTCCCTCCTGCCTACTACTCCTCTCTGGCTGTCTTCCTCCATGGATTCCATGGCCTAAATAGAGCTGTTTTACCTGCAGGCCTCCTCCTTTTCCTCCTCTCCTACCATCCTGCTCTCAGATCCCAGAAGAACATAGAGTGGAGATGAATGGAGTTATCGGTATAGCAATGAATCTCCATTTCAAAAACAAGGAGAGCTAAAGGTGAAGTTACAGTACAGAAAGCAAACAGACACACATCAAATCTGGACTATGGATACTGGTACAGTGAGCAGGTAAGCATTTGAGCCAGAGGTGGAGACAGTGAGAGGAGCCCACTTCTTTGAGACAGACGACTTAGTTTGTTTTTGCTGAAAGTATACAGTACACGATGACTGCGCTGAGATTGTACTCATTCAAGTGTTGGGACGGGGAAATCGGTCTCTTTCAGCCCGTTGGCGATCCCAACAGGAGCAGTAAGTGAATAACAGAGCGAGATGGAAAGCCTCTTTAGCTATTCACTAACGACACTCCTGGCTATCCTTGTGTTCCCCTCCAAACTCTCTAGTGTCACAGCGCTCGGTTCTTCAAGAAAACACCCCCTTTATCTGTCTGTCTTTGTGATCAGTGATACGTTCACTATGCGGGACCCATCAACATTTTGAAAAGCTTGAACACCGTTCTTTTTTCGTCTTCTTACTAATAGTTCCCAGGATACTCTCGGCTGCAGTTGAAAGCTACAGTTACCTGAAACAAATTGCCTGAAGTAATCGGAACCTCTTCTAGTCGGGAAACGTGAGAGAGACACATCGCTTCAAACATTAAAGCACAAAACTCTTGTGTTATCGTCTTTTTAAATGGTCCGCTTGGAGAGAAAAGAATTAAAATAAAAAGGAACTTTGTAGTCTGTGTGCACTCAGCGGTTTGTGCTTTGGGCAAAACGTTGCGTTCTACCACATTTTCCCCCATTATAAAAAGCTCCTCGACACAGCGGTACTAAGATCGAGTTTCACAGCGTGTTTGAGTGAATGTGATATGTAAAGATGTTACCAACATGGTTTTCATTACAGTCGAAAAACAGATTCTCATTTAGCGAGATAAGCATTGAGAGGGTGTTCAGTAGCTAGCCTGCTGTGACATACCAAGTATTTATGTCAACTTAATTCACTGCTTGGATAGCATTACGTTGTCATGTACAGGGATCAATGGGAGGAAAAATGACATGTATACTAGGCACTAGCAGGTGATGTATGATGGAGGGAGAAAGAAGTATTGACAGCATTAAGGGGAGCGTTTTGGTATGGGCAGGGGGGAAAAGACATTTGCACGAAATAGGCCTTGATCGGGATTAATCCCTTTCGAAACCTCAGGCAAAATCACTCAACTAGACTCAAACAGACCACACTCTCACCACACACTAAGGTAGAATATTATCTCACTCTCTCGCTCGCTCTCTCTCTCTCCATCCTATTTTCCCTCTCTGCCTACTCCTATGGCCTGTGCGATTTGAGGGCTCATCAAAGGCTATAAAGCCCATACAGGTTGGACTGTGATGTATAGGAAACCTCAAATCGGATAAGGCAGAGGGCTCCGGGCCAAAACCCTCAGCCACTTACACAGGCCCAAAGATACAGAGCAGAAGACATCTACATCAGGAACAACTACAGTACTGAACCCACCATCTTAGTTCCCGAAACAGACTGGTGAGCAGAACAGAACCCAGTCGGAACCTAGTCAGACCGAACCAAATACTCTCAGCAGCACCTGGGCAAGATCTCTGTCCATTTCAGGTTCAATTCAGCAGTGATGAGCAACCTCATTTAACACGGTAAGTCAATGAGAGCACATTTTTAATGTTATAATAATGACCACATCACATCCCGTGATGAGGAGATTAATCCTGTAGAATGCCTGCTCAGATGACTCACTTCATGGAATCACCTCGAGTTTTACACAAGAAAATAGAAAACGTTGAAAATATGTAAACAAACAAAAAAAAAAGTTCCAAGGTTATTTTGTTCAGGGACTCCAGTCTCTGCAGTGGGAGTGCTTGCTGAACAATGCACCAGGGCAAGGAAGACAAAACATTTTCCTTGAAAACGTTCAGTTGAAGAAAAATAAATATATAAATAAATATCAGCGCCAGGGTTCATTGCGAGTTCAGTCGGGGAAGGCCGGCAGTTAGACGGGATAAAATAAGAAAAACACATTTCTCCCTCCCTCCCTCCCTTCCTCCCTATCCTGAAATACCTTGCTCATAGGTGTTGCTAAAATGATTAGCTGCC